>NC_057780.1:10102893-10110089 GCF_014825855.1 Bombus pyrosoma | reverse complement strand
TTATAGCTCCAAATGGTACAAGGCACCCGTGCAGATTCAAAAAGTACTATACGTGATGCAAATAAGATGCAGAAAGTTTTGTTCATTGACGGCAGGTGGATTGTATGAAATGAATATAGAAAACTTCGGAATAGTATGTATAAATTTAACAATATTATATGTATGTACGTACAGCGGTATATAAAAATTTCTGATTTTTCATTACATATCGCAAAAGCGATATTTTAAAGCACCTTTCGAAGTACATAGTATAGTATGAGCATAAATCAAGTGTCATTTATTATACTGTCTCTTCCTACCTGTTATGCCCTTATATTCAATATCAGATAATATCAGATATAATGTGTTTGTCTACAGGTATAAAAGAATTTAAAGGGCGATTATTGAAGCTAAAATAAAATGAAAATAAAGAATAAAGAAATTCCTTTTTCTGATTTGTTTGTTGATTATTATCAATTAAAAATTGAATGATATACCCCTGTATGCGAGCAAGAACCCTTACAGGAACAAAATTAGGTCAACCTAAGCAGCGGGGTGCACAGTGATCCTCAAATCGAACGATGCATGGGTAGCAGTTTCCCTCGCACAAGCCGTAGAGAAGATGACGTTCGAAGATGTAAATTATCCTGCACAATGTTTCCTCTAGCTCTTTGTTTCCATAAATAATTAATAAATAATGGCGCACATAAACAACGTTTATACAAATTTCACACACGTGCTGCCATCGCCCCGTCTGTGGTTGGCCGATTTTTCTTAGAAAACGTTGTGCAGGACAATTTGCGACTTAGAAAGTCACTATTTTCTTCCCTACAGCTTTTATCTTTTCTTTTTTCGCTACATTTGTGCAAGCTGCTGTCCATGTATCGTTCGATTTGAGGATCCCTGTGCACTCCGTTGCTTAAGTTGATCTAAATATTTTTCGTTCGTGTAAGAAAACTTGCTACAGCACGTTATTTCGGGCAATTTTTAAATGACAATGACTGCAAAAAAAATCAGAAAACGGAATTTTTTTATTTTTGATTTTCTTCTTATTTTAACTTCAAGAATCATCCCTCAAATTTTTTTACGCTTGCAAGCGAACATCCTGTATATACGTATATGTGTTATCCACTACTTACGATTATTTTAATTTTCAGACCTTCAAAACGTGCATGTCCTATATTACAATGATGATGTCAGTGAAAAATTAACTCAACACTATCTGTCGAATGTAATCGTTCATATATCCACTGTGTGTTATATAAAGTTTTACTAAGTATAGAAATGATATGATAGATAATTTACATGTAATACTGAATATATTGGACTACTCAAATGAATAGAAATATAAAACCACACACACCACACACTTCAGATACCGTGTTAATATTTCAGTACATAATTCGTACCTAAATAACACATTTGCTACCATTTCACTGAATTCCTTCGACACAACATCAAGAATAATTATACAGATTTAGGCAGATAAAGTTGGTACAAGCACAAAGATAACAGTGCTGTTGTTAGAATATTCGCGTGTTGCAAACAGTGATAAACATGTCGGTGGAGAATTCTTAATTGAAAATCGAGGAAAGTATCCGAACTCGAATACACCGTGCACATAAAGAAATGTTTTCAAGCAGTCAGCGCTATGAAAAATTTCCTACCACTTACAATCAGTACTCAATTGGTATACCAATACTCAATTATAGTAACTGCTTATCCATGTCCCGCCGAGCGCCGTAACATGTGTTACAAGAAAATCGAAAAGCAATCATTTTCGCATCAAAGACGATGTCACAAGTTAAGAGTGATACCGTAGTAGACTACCTGGCAACAAATCGATACGCTATAATATGTAATGGCAAAATTGACGCATTTCCAGCAACATTGAATGTAACTACATATGACTACAGCATAACTACATATAAGCATATTGATTTTTACGACTTCAGAATGAGATCTCATACTCCACACGACACTTCTTAAACGCGCGATTCCTCCAAAAGCGGTTGCACAAGATAGAGAAGCCGACGCTGGAGACTCGAAACTACAACCAGTAAGGGAAAGAGATTTACACCACATCAAAGAAGTGGTTCTTTTTAAACTAATGATAAACCTGTGGATATTTATGCAAACCTATATTTGTAGGAATATAATTTAAAAATCGTATTCATGCAGAACATGGTTTTACCTATTTCATTCTATGAAGAATATTATATGTGAATATTTTATATATTTTTACATGTGCATTCTTCGCGTTTCTTTACTGAAATATCCTATAAAAGCATAAAAATCCGCAGCGTCTAGTGATATTGATGTTATGTTGATGTTACTTCTACGGTATTTAATATAACCTCATGGGGTAATTAATCTGAGTTTGGAGTATTTAGTGCGTCAGAAAACTGGGAGCTCCGAAATACTTCATGTGACATACTACAATAAACTCGAACGATACATCCAACTTTTGGGGCAAGATCCGCGTCATAAAAGTAGCACTAGAAATATGATTGTAATAATAGTGGTGACTAGTATCGCAAGCATCACTATCCCAACGGTAAGAAAAACACGTCAATCATTATATAGAAAAGTAGGAAGGATAAAATGAGGAAACTGAATTGAGTGAATGCTACGTAATAAAGCTAATAATCAGGTAATGTGATTAAACAATTGGGACCTGCAACCGATAGACGATAGAGTTATTTGCGTCGTTGCATAAAAAGGACATGGATGGAGTCATCGAGTGTCTGTCATATTTTGTCACATCTTCCACCAGTGCTGTTAAAGTACTAAATATGCATTTCAACAAACGAAATGTGCGCAAATATCTTTTTGCATAAGAAAGTTTCGCATACAGGAGGCATAAAAACTTATCCTTTTTCTAGTTCAGCAAAATGTACCAACTTGTGGCAAAACAATGGGAGCAACTGAAATTAAACAACGAATTGCACGTTCTAGAGAAAGTCGTCATGCAAGGCAACAGGTTGGCGCACTTTTATCGTAGTAAGTAAAGCTATCCCAATTCTCATCAAGATTTCCAATATTTTTAATTTTTAACCAAAGCAATCCTTCTTAACATACATAAAATTATTTATACGTAAACAATCAATTGTGTTGACTTTCAGACACTTTAGTATCTTTTATGGTATTGTTCTTGCTGGTGCCACTAACTTCTCCAATTCTTGATATTGTCCATCCAATAAACGGAACTCGAAAACGTCAACAACTACTAAGAGTTAATTACATATTTTTTAACGGTGACGACTATTTCTTTTACATTTATTTACAATTATTTTGGAGCACTGTCGTTGTGGTGCTCACCATAATAGGTGCAGATTGGTTATACATGTTAATAATTCATCACAATAGTGGATTATTTGCAGTTTGTGGGTAAATGTCATAATGTTATGCAAGACTTGGTATTAGTCGCCATACTCGCATGTAGTAATTAATATTATAATCATTATATTTATATTAAGTACATACATTTTCATTATTTGTTTTCATAACCATAGATATCAGATTCAAAAAGCAACTGCAAATCTAAATTACTTTTCTGGTGAAAAAGGTTATGAAAATCCGACGTATGAAAAATTCCGAAATTGCGTGATGATGCACAAGGAAGCCATACAGTATGTATATATTAATCAACAACAAAGCATAATAAAAGTCGACAAAATAATTAAAAAAGTACGAAATATGACTAATATACATCTCCATTAATTATAAAGGTTTTACAATATATTGGACGAAAGCAGCCAAAGTAGTTATTTAATCCAGGTTGGGTTAAATATATTGAGTATAAGCACAGCAGCAGTTCAAGTAAAGAACAATATTGAGAATGATAACCGGTACAAATTAAGAATAGATGTCGGTAATTAAATTTCTCATTTTATTTTTCAGACCGTGGTAAACATGAACAAACCAGAAGAAGCAATACGAAGTGCTGTATTTTGTGGCGCTTGTCAATTCCATTTGTTTCTACTTAGTTTACCTGGCCAAGTGCTTCTGGATCATTCTTCTGATTTAGCAGATAATATGTTTGTGTTTAAAAAATATCCATATAAACTATATATATCAATCAGGCTCGAATAAAATTAAATGTTCGTATCAAATAGTTACAGCTCCACATGGTACAAGGCACCTGTGAAGATTCAAAAGGTACTATACGTGATGCAAATAAGATGTAGAAGGTTTTGTTCATTGACGGCTGGTGGATTGTATGAAATGAATATAGAAAACTTCGGAATAGTATGTATAAATTTAACAATATTATATGTATGTACGTACAGCGGTATATAAAAATTTCTGATTTTTCATTACATATCGCAAAAGTGATATTTTAAGAAACCTTACGAACTATATAATATATATTAGATTTATACTATAACCATAAAGTAATTATCAATTGTTCTACTGTTTTGAATTGCCTGTTATGTTCCTATATTTAAAATTAAATTAAATTATATCAAATGCCGATTTTACAATATAAAATTCGAAAACCATCTGGCTGAAAAATTTTCCAAACCAATATATTTACACATAGTATATTAAGTACTATTTATGAATATTTTAATCTTCAGACCTTCAAAACGTGCATATCCTATATTACAATGTTGATGTCCATGAAAGAATGAATAAGCATTAGCTGTCGAATGTAATCTCATCCACTGTATGTTACGCACAGCTTTATCAAGTATAAGACTAGTATAATAAATAGCTGACATGTAATACTGGACATATTGGATGACATTGGCGAATAAAGATATAAAAACACACCCTTCATATATATTATTAACGTCTTAAAAAATAAATCGTACCTAAATAACACACATTCACTACCATTCCAATAAATTCTCCTTACGTTACTTCAAAAACAATTTCACAACATTTAGAAGGATGGAATTGATATCGCATAATGGTAAGAGTAAAAATAAGATATATCTGTTGTTACAATATTCGCGTGTGGCAAACAGTGATAAACTTATCGGTGGAGAATCCTTCATTGAATATAGGGGAAAGTATTTGAACTTGAATATACCGTGCACAAAAAGCAGTTTTTAAGTAGTCAGCGCTATGAAGAATTTCCTACCACTTATAACCAATACTCAGTTGGTATACCAATACCCAAATATAATAACTGCTCATCTATGTCCTGCCGAGCGCCGTAACATGTGTTACAAGAACTTCGAAAAGCAATCATTTTCGTATCAAAGACGATGTCACAAGTTAAAAGTGATACCGTAGTAAACTACCTGGCAACAAATCGATACGCTATAATATGTAATGGCAAAATTGACGCATTTCCAGAAACATTGAATGTAACTACATATAACTACTGCATAACTACATATAAGCATATTGATTTTTACGACTTCAGAATGAGATCTCATACTCCACACGACACTTCTTAAACGCGCGATTCCGCCAAAAGCGGTTGCACAAGATAAAGTAGCCGACGTTGGAGACTCGAAACTACAACCAGTAAGGAAAAGAGATTTACACCACATCAAAGAAGTGGTTCTTTTTAAACTAATGATAAACCTGTGGATATTTATGTAAACCTATATTTGTAGGAATATAATTTAAAAATCGTACTCACGCGTTTGCGTTTCTTTACTGAAATATCCTATAAAAGCATAAAAATCCGCAGCGTCTAGTGATATTGATGTTATGTTGATGTTACTTCTACGGTATTTAATATAACTTCATGGAGTAATTAATCTGAGTTTGGAGTATTTAGTGCGTCAGAAAACTGGGAGCTCCGAAATACTTCATGTGACATACTACAATAAACTCGAACGATACATCCAACTTTTGGGGCAAGATCCGCGTCATAAAAATAGCACTAGAAATATGATTGTAATAATAGTGGTGACTAGTATCGCAAGCGTCACTATCCCAACGGTAAGAAAAACACGTCAATCATTATATAGAAAAGTAGAAAGGATAAAATAAGGAAACTGGATTGAGTGAATGCTACGTAATAAAGCTAATAATCAGGTAATGTCATTAAACAATTGGGACTTGCAATCGATAGACAATAGAGTTATTTGCGTCGTTGCATAAAAAGGATATGGATGGAGTCATCGAGTGTTTACCACATTTTGTTGCATCTTCCATCAGCGCGGTTAAAGTATTAAATATGCATTTCAATAAACGAAATGTGCGTAAATATCCTCGTACATAAGAATATTTTAAACTATACAAGTGACATAAAAAATTATTTTTTTCTAGTTCAGTAAACTGTTCCAACTTGTGGCTAGACAATGGCAGCAGCTGAAATTCAACGATGAATTGCACGTTCTAGAGGAAGTCGTCATGCAAGGCAACAGGATGGCGCACTTTTATCGTAGTAAGTAAAGAATTTAAATTCTGAACGCGATTTCCAATATTTTTAATGTTTAAAGTAAAAGATCCTCCCTGACATATACATAGAATTATTTACACGTAAATAATCAACTGTTCTAACTTTCAGACACTTTAGTGTCTTTTATGGTATTGTTCTTGCTGGTGCCACTAATTTCTCCAATGCTTGATATTGTCCATCCAATAAACGGAACTCGAACACGCCAACAACTGCTAAGAGTTAATTACATATTTTTTAACGATGACGACTATTTCTTTTACATATATTTACAATTATTTTGGAGCTCTATCGTTATAGTTTTCACCATAGTAGGAGCAGATTGGTTATACATGTTAATAATTCATCACAGTAGTGGATTATTTGCGGTTTGTGGGTAAATGTCATAATGTTATGCAAGACTTGGTTATTAGTCGCCATTCTGTCATGCACTAGTGAATATTGTAATCACTCTATTTATACTAAGTATACAAATGTTCAATATTTGTTATCATAACCGTAGACATCGAGTCCAAAAAGCAACTGTGAATACAAACAACTTTACCGGTGAATTTGTTTCTGAGAATTACACGTATGAAAAGATCCGGCATTGCGCGATAATGCACAGTGAAGCCATACGGTCTGTATATATTAGAATAATCAAAAAATTATGAAATGTTACTAATATACATCTTCATCGACTTTAAAGATTTTCAAATATATTGAAAGAAAGCAGTCAAGGTAGTTACTTAATTCAGGTTGGATTGAATATGTTGGGGATAAGCGCGACAGCTGTTCAAGTAAAAACAATCTTCAAAATGATAACAAACATTAAAAGTAGTTTCAGGCAAATAATTGTTTATATCATTCT